>NC_057799.1:151841733-151845332 GCF_018294505.1 Triticum aestivum | reverse complement strand
GATACTGTTCATCTCCACCGTCGACCTCCTCCAGCCTCCACGGGCTACCGTCAACCTCCTCCAGCCTCCACGGGCTCCTGTTCATCCAGCCTCCACCGCGTGATACTCCACCGGCTACTGTTCAACCACCCCTCCGCGGGCACCCCTCCACCATCTACTGTTCATCCAGCCCTCCACACGACGGGCTCCTGTTCAACCACCCCTCCACGGGCACCCCTCCACCGTCTACTGTTTATCCAGCCCTCCACCACACCACGGGGTCCTGTTCATCCAGAGGCAATGCCACCGCTCACTTTTCATCCAACCACCCCCCCCCCCACAAAGCTCACTGTTCATCCAATCGATCGGCTTCCGTTAGCAGCAGTAGCGAAGGAATCGCTCGATCGGGTTCAGTTAACAGCCATCGATCGATCGCTCGGGTTCAGTAACGCGTAGCCTGCAGTGCAATCGCTCGGGTTCAGTTAGAGCCCAACGCCTCGCTCGGGTTCAGTTAGAGTCAACGCCTCACACACACGCGCGTACGTGTATGATAGAAACGCGCATCGCTCGGCCCCCGACCTCCCACCGTAACCGGGAACTCCTCGAAATTTTCCTCCCCCTCGCTTCTACCACGGTTTTTTCCGTCATGGACGACCCAAAGAATGTCATGCAGCTGCGTCTCCGGCCCGCGCACGACGAAAAGCCCATTTTCTGTCATGATTTTTTGTCATAGAAGTAGGAGCCCACCACATCTATGATGATACCGGGTTTTGTCACAATTATCGTCATAGAAGTGTCAAATGTATGACAGAAAAAAAATTCGTTCGGCCCAAAATGTCACGGATGTGTCTTTTTTTTGTAGTGTGTGTTCTTGTGCTCGAGTGAGCTGGTCAGTGCAAGGATGGAATGGATCCGATCCCCTTCTACAGTGGTGGCTAGGTCCTATTTATAGTGGCCTTGGTCCTCTTCCCCCGAAATGGAGGCGGGAAGGGATCCCACAACGGACAAATTCGAAGGGAAACAACTGGTACATGTTATTCTGACAAAAGTAGTCTTCGCCTGCAAAGCCTCTGGTCATGACGCCGTGGTGGGCTCGGAAATGACCCCCGTCTTGCCGTCCTGGCGGTCTTGGTCTCGTTGCATGGGAACGAAAACCTTTGGTTGATTCCTCGGGACTCCGCGCCTGCGCTTGCCTCCTTAACAGCAAAGAGGAAACTGCTATCCTGCACCCGCTGGCGCCCGCCTGGCCATGGTCGGCATGGCTCACGTCATCTGAACCTCGCGAGGTGAGGCTTGCATAGAAATCTCCGTTCCTCGGGAGCCAGCCTGAGGAGGCCGCTCCTTCTGGCGGTCTTGGTGTCGTCCGCCTCGCGAGGCTTGGCCCCTCGCGAGGGTCTTGACTTGTTGGTGCTGAAGATGGGCCGTACCAGGCCATCGATGGAGCCACGCCGTGGGCCGCAGGGAGGCAAGTCTGGGTACCCCCGTTCCCAGAACGCCGACAGAGTGTCACACAAAAAAGTGGTTTCATCAGTCTTCTTAAGATGTTTAGCTTTAATGTTACAGGTCATAGACTTCAAGATTCATCATGAATAAACCATCACGTAATAGAGGTTTAATTTAAAACCATATTCTCATAATCATCCGAACACCTATTATTTAGAACTTATAAGAATATCCATCGCGCAACCCATAGGACAATGCATTCCATAACTCCGAAGCAAAGTAACTATTATTTCAGTTCTAAGATAAATCTTGAAGATAAACTAAAGAGATGACTTTGATGGTCTCTGAGCAGTGATCCCATCACCATTCCTGACTTGTATCATGACTTCATTTCTTGTCTCTTTGTGAGCTCTCTGTAGTCCCTGTATCGGTTCGCAAAATCAGAGCAACCGATCAGTATCAAATACTCATGACATACAGAAATTTTACAAGTAGAATAACATTAACTTTGTATAAAAATTATACCTTTACCGGAAGAACCATTCTTCTTATCCGCCAAATACTGTCGGATCTCGGGTTCCAGCAAAACCCTCAAGGTTCGAACACTAGGGTGCGCACGAAGATCTCCCCCTACCAAATCACGACCTCAGCCTCACCGGGATCTCTAAGCTTAGCTCGACGAACTCGCAACACAAGAGACATAAGATTTATACTGGTTCGGGCAACTGTTGTGGTGTAATACCCTACTCCAGTGTGGAGTGGTGGATTGCCTCTCGGGCTGAGGATAAACAGTACAAGGGGAAGAACAGCCTCCTGAGGTGAGGTGTTCTTGTGCTTGGTGGGTGTGAGGATGACCTAGATGAGTTCGAGACGAGGTGCCTCCTACTGTGGTGGATAGCCCTATTTAACTACAGGAATCCAGTATTTTGCCGTCTGCCACGGCGGACGGCAAAGGCACGGACGGCGGACGGCAAAGAGCTTTGCCGTCAGCGGCGGACGGCAAATAGGGACGGCAAAGACAGGGTCGGCAAACAGGTCCTTTGCCGTGTGCTTTTTATGGCGGACGGCAAAGAGTCTTTGCCTACAGCGGCGGACGGCAAAGAGGAGGGACGGCAAAATACTGGACGTCCGCCAGCGTTAGTCCGTTAGGCGGCTAACAGCGGCCTTTGCCGTCCACCAGCGGACGGCAAATTTGAGCGCCTCTTTGCCGTCCGCCAGTTGACGTCAGCAATGCGTCAGCGCCCGCTATTTTTTGCCGTCTGCCATGGCGGACGGCAAAGGCAAAGTCTTTGCCAGCAGCTTAGCTTTGTCGTCCGCCACGGTAGGCAAATTTGACAAATGGCCCATCTCTCAGGAAGCACAGGTGGGCGCCACGTGCCCCCTTTGTTGTCTGCCACCGATGGCAAAGGTGTCTTTGCCGTCTGCCGCGGACGGCAAAGAGCCTGCACTGCCTCTTTTTATTTTGTTTTTCTTATATCCAACAATTATCACAGCGAATATATCACAGGACTCTTTCACAATAAATATCCAGCACATATATATCCAACATAATAAATATCCAGCACATATATATCCATCCATACATACATAGTAAGTTGCACATAGTTTCATCGATCCATACATATTACAATATGCAAAGTTTCATCATAGCAATCTAGTTTCATCATAGCAAGTTAATTCCATCATAGCAAGCGAGCAGAATACAAGAAGTGCATCAAAGGAAAAAACAAGCAATCCATCATAGGAAGCTGGCTTCCGTCAAGTAAATGAAACCTGCAAAATGACAAATAAGAAAGTAGAAAAAGAAGACTAGAAGAAGAATTAGACTAGAAGAAAAAGAATAGAAGAAGAAGAAGAAGACTAGAAGAAGAAGTATATGCCATTTATTAGCTAACTTTGGTGAACTGGATCATTTATGAGCTAAATTAGTTGAAATGGATCGTTTATGAGCTAACTTAGGTGAAATGGATCGTTTATTAGCTAACTTAGGTGAAATGGATCGTTTATGAGCTATCTTAGGTGAAATGGATCGTTTATGAGCTAAGTTAGGTGAAATGGATCGTTTATGAGCTAACCTAGGTGAAATGGATCATTTATGAGCTAACCTAGGTGAAATGGGTCGTTTATGAGCTAACCTAGATGAAATAGGTCGTTTATGACCTAACCTAGGTGAAATG
>NC_057799.1:151833855-151841361 GCF_018294505.1 Triticum aestivum | reverse complement strand
AAATGGATCGTTTATGAGCTAACCTAGGTGAAATGGATCGTTTATGAGCTAACCTAGGTGAAATGGGTCGTTTATGAGCTAACCTAGGTGAAATAGGTCGTTTATGAGCTAACCTAGGTGAAATGGGTCGTTTATGAGCTAACCTAGGTGAAATGGGTCGTTTATGAGTTAACCTTGGTGAAATGGGTCGTTTATGAGCTAATTATGCAATTTTTGACATAGGTAAGCTAAGTACATATCGTTTTAGAGCTAACTTAGGTAAAATGGATGGTTTATGAGGTCAGTAAGCTTATTAAGTCATTTTGGAGGAAAAGAAGCTAACTCTAGGTCATTATGGTAAGCATATTGGAGGAAATAAAGCTAAGTCTAGGTCTTTATGCATTTGTTAAGCAAAACACTAGAGAAACTTACCGTGATCAGGGAGGTGTACGAGCAGGCTGGCTAGTGCCGCTAGCTGGAGAAGGATCGTGCGATGCGTTTCTGGAGTTAAGCTGCACCAAAGATCATTTCCAATGTCTCGTTAGCATTATGACACTCAAATGTTAAGACTAGCAAGTAATGTCCATTCAAATTAAACTCACCGTGCTCCCAGGAGCAATCACTGGCATCGGCGGAGCTGTCTGACCGGACTTCTCGCACACAGACTGCACATTTGGTTTTCACAACAGAGTCATACTAGTTAGTAATGAGACTCAAATGTTAAGACTAGCAAGTAATCTGCAGAAAAAACTTGCCACAAGGAGCTCGTACATGGCCCTTGCCTGCATGTCATTCTGTGCCCTCTCCTCCTCCATCATCTTTCTCGTCCTCTCCTCCAACTCCCGCTGCCTCTCCGCCGCCTCCGCCAGAAGTTTCTCCGTTCTATCTCTCTCACTCTGTATAGCAGCCTGCAACACCACTCACATGACCATTTGTAATCATTGATGGAAGCGCACACAATGTAATGGAGAAAGATAGCTGAGTACGTATCACTAACCTTGATGGCGAGTTGCACTGGCCGTTCACGAGGCCTTATCTCAGGAGCGGAGCTCGACTGGCGCGCCTTGATCTCCGGGAGAGTGCTAGGACAACGGATAAGTCCATCTCCAATGGCTATGGAGCCATGGGACCTCCCGCCACCAGATATCATCACCAGCTCTGGATCAATGGGACCCTGGCTCGGGTTAAAGTCCTCCCCTTTCCTCGCCTTCCCCTCATCTCTATATCTCACGAGCTTGTTGTGGGAGGAGATGTTGGTGAAGTTGTTTGCATCATCGAGGTCAGACTGAGAGAAAGCCTTGACTTTCTTGAAAGAGACAGTGTGGGCCATGGCATACAGGTCGTACACCTCTGGCACCTTATCCACCTTATTGTGGCGTGCCTGAAAGAGAGAAACAATGTAAATTAGTAATTAAAGGGCTCAAGCTAGCATGATGAATGCATTGCATGAATCATGAAGCAAACCACATACCCAGTTCCGCCCGAACTGATATACGTTGGAGCTGCCTTGATGGTGTGGCACACCTTCCATTTGGGCACGTTTGTCCTTGGCCTTGTTGTGGAGGGCTAGCCATTCTTTTGAGCACCACTCATTGACCAACACCTCCCAACAATCCATCCGATCCGCACACCATCTCGGAGGCGCCTAAGTTAGCAAATAGAAACTTGAGCGCTACGGCTAAGAATTACTAAATGAAGGAACTTAAGTAGAAGGCCTTAAGAATTACCTTCATGTACTGCTCCTTACTCAAGAACTTATCGCGGCACACCGGCTTGGTCTTCTTGATACCACGCAAGGCTTTGTAGTCTCGAACAGCCTGCACCCGAGCCTCGTGCCGTAAGTTCTGTAGTAGGCGCTTGCAGACGTTCTCGATAACATGTGCCGCGTCCTCCTCGTATCCCTCCTCACACCTGTAGAATGTCTGCAATCAAATGAGACAATATTGATTAGTACAATTAATAACTAGCTAGTTGAAGATTTTTAAATGTGTAAAGGAGAAATTACCCAGAACTTTCTGATCACCATGTCTGCCCTCGTGTCGCACAAGACACCGTCGATAATCTCATCCGGCGGGGCCGGGGCAGGCAAGTAGTGCTCCCAGCTCAATCCAAGCTCTGGAAGCCGACCCTCACCAGGCAACGTGACAAACCCCGGGAAGTTTTGCTGGCAAAGAACTCCAAGGACGGAGTTGGGCCGGCGGACACTATGATGGTGGTCCCAACCCCTGCAGCATGACAAGGCCAATGCATTAGTTATTTGAAGAAACGTGAATGCAGAAGGTACAAAAATATTAAATGCACTTACGTACCTCTCCCCATCAGGGAAAATCAACCACCTCTGCTCGCGGGTCGCCGGTACGGACGGGAGCCATGTAGCACCACGCTGGTAGACGGTGCCCCCCTCCTCCTCAATATCAGTCGGCTCCCCACCATCATCAGCATGGCCACTCGGCTCCTCGGGCTGATCCGGCCAGGTACCCCATCCGGACGTGTGCTCCTCCGGGGTCTCGTGGGCCGAAGGCCAGTTGACCCGAGGCTCGTGGGCCCAAGACCCGTGGACCGGAGGCTCATGGACAGGAGTCCGTGTAGCCTCCTCCTTGGACGAGTCCACCCTAGCAGTCACGTGCTCGGGTGAAACAGCTGGGGGTGGCGGCGAGGAAGGCGCCGTAGCAGTCACCCTACCTCCTCTCCCGCGACCACGTGCCCCACCTCCTCTCTTCCTACCTCGTCCCCTGCTGGGCACCACGGTCGACGAAGAAGGGCCCGGCGGTGTCGCCATACTATCCAGCAACGCTCGGCGGAGAGGTGCGTCTGGAATGGAAGACGTCAGACCACGCGCCTACGAAGAAGGGGCCTTGGCGCGCTCCCGACCAGCGCCCACCATCTTTCAACACCTGCCATGACAAACAGTAAACGAAATTAGTACAACATAAAAAAAAGACCGACATGAATAATAATATGTGTATCACTTAAGTGTATCATCATCAAGTACAACATAAAATAATTTAATACCTGACACTACTAATAATCTCGATCAGTATCATCAATAAATGCATAATCATCATTATCACTATAATCAATGACGGGCTCATAGGGTTCAGTGGCATCAACATGTGGAAGGCCACCTTGACGTAATCGGTCAAGCAATGACAGGTCATCCGCAGCAGTAACCTCTTCTTGTTCCGGCTCTTCTTGTTCCTCCTCTGGGGTGATGTCGGATTCACTGTCGCTGTCTACTTCAATGTTTTGGGGTGAAGTATAGCGGTTCTTGAAACGCTTTTTGGAAAGACATGTCTCTTGGAAGAATTCTCCTTCATATGTGTCTGGGTTAATGTGAGGTTCATAATCCTCTTCCTTTGGGGGAGATAGTCTAGCACGTGGCGGCACTTCATAAACGACATCCCAACCTTTCAGATTTGGATTAGTTTGGCAGGCCCACGGTAGATAGAATACTTGGGTCGCCTGTTGAGCCGTAATATAGACATCAGGAACATCTAATTGGGTGCTTTGGTTGATTTCAACTAGCCCTATATGTTCATGAGTCCTTCTAGTCTCCTTCGGCTGAAACCAATAACATTTGAAGACTACGACATTCGGTGGGTTTTCACCATAGAATAGAAGTTCATAAATTGCTTCAATTCTCCCATAATACTCGGTACCTCCTTCGCCGATAGCAGATACACAACAATTTGTAGACTTTCGGTCGGCCATAGATAGCTCTTTGCCATAGGTACGAAAGCGATACCCGTTGATGTCGTATTTGTCAAATGAACGGACCTTATAGTCAAAACCATTAGCGACTTGTCTCAATTCGGCGTCCATAGACTCTGAATTAGCCTACAAGTTTAATATGAAAGGATTGTTGCATTACGCACAAATTAGCGAATGAAATGAAATTGTCTAATAGAAATTACCGTTTGTTTGAACCAAGAGATGAAACCGGGATAGCCACCTCCTTGCTTTGCGAGAAGCTCATACTCTTCGACAGAATCCTTTTGGATCACCGCTCCATACGAGAATAAGGAGACGTATCGACTGTATGAAATATCCAGGAATAAGAACAGTTCAAAGGAAATAGAAGTTGCGAAACTATGTGCCGAGAACTTACTCGATGTACGGCCGCACTTCTATCAGGTTGTTGAAGATATACAACGAAATGGTCTGCCATTGTTCGTTATCCAAAGATACTGGATTTGAAACACTGGCTGGTGCGAGATTCCCTTTGAATAGGCTGAGGTTGGATCCACCCTTTTTAGGGTCGTCAGCATTGTACCGAGGCTTCGGATTATGCAAATGACGATTTTTGGCTTCGTAGTGTGCTGTCACGAAGTTTGCCGCCTCCTCAGTGATGAATGCCTCAGCCATCGATGCTTCAATTCTACGTTTATTTTTACATTTTTGTCGAAGTGTCTTCTGCATCCTCTCAGTTGGGTAGCACCAACGATTTTGCACGGGCCCCCCAATCTTGCCTCGGTCAGGAGATGCAAAATCAAATGTTGCATTGGATTAAAGAAGCCCGGTGGAAAGATCTTCTCTAACTTGCAGATCAACTCCGGCGCCAACTCTTCCATTTCTTCTAGCACGCCAGGCGATAGTTCTTTCGCACAAAGAACACGGAAGAAATAGCTGAGTTCTGCCAGTACTAGCCATTCATCCTCAGGGATGAAGCCACGCAACATCACCGGCATTACCCGCTCAATCCATATGTGCCAATCATGACTCTTGAGACCAAATATCGTCAATTTATCAAGACTGGCTCCCCTCTTTAGATTCGCTGCATACCCATCGGGGAACATCAACTGCATTTTCACCCACAAGATAATTTCCCTCATAGCTGGCCTTCCAAGATTGAACCATGCCTTTGGCTTCGTCCAGTTCTGCTTTCCTTTCGGTTCTTTCATGTTTTGTAACGGCCTATCACATAGCGCCTCCAGATCGACTGTAGCCTTAGTATTATCCTTTGACTTCCCATCTATGCCGAACAATATTGTACCAAAAAGTGCCTCGGCGATATTCTTCTCAGTGTGCATCACGTCGATGTTGTGTGGGCAAAGGAGGTCTTTGAAGTAAGGCAGATCCCATAAGCATGTTTTGTGAGTCCAGGCGTGCTTAGAATTATACCCCTTGAAGTACCCTGGACGCTCTGGATTTGGCTCGAGAGCGTTTAACTGATCCAGGGTCTGTTGGCCTGTCAATGCAGGTGGTGCAGAGTTTTTGACAACTCTACCTCTGATGAAGTTCTTCTTGTCTTTCCTGAACTTATGGCGAGGATTCAGGAACTGTCTATGCATGTCGAAGCAAGAAAACTTGCGACCGGCCTGAAGCCAACGAAACTCAAGAGCTCCCTTGCATGTGGGGCACGGGAACCTTCCATGCACACACCAGCCAATGAATAGCGCATACGCCGGCAAGTCATGCGTCGAGTACATGTACCAAACACGCATTATGAAGTTCCGTTTGCTATAGGCGTCGTATGTCTTGAACCCATTATCCCAGGCTTCTTGCAATTCGTCCTTAAGCGGCTGCATGTACACATTCATATTTTTCCCCGGATAGTTGGGCCCTGGAATTATCAACGTCAGGAAAATGTTCATTCTTTGCATAATCTGTCCGGGGGGGGGGCAGATTGAGTGGAAAGACAAATACGGGCCAACAACTGTATTGGGCTGCCGTCATACCAAACACACTGAACCCATCCGTGCTGATGCCGACTCGAGGATGCCTCGGATCTGCCGCTTTGTCACCATGTAATTCATCAAACTTTTTCCACGCAACACCATCCGATGTGTGTACAATCATCAGATTCCCATCTGCATCTAGTTCGGTTCTTTTGCCCGTTTTGTGCCATGTCATCTGTCTGGCCGTCTCTTCGACCATGAAAAGACGTTGAAGTCTTGGTACGATTGGCATATACCGAAGAACACTAACGGGGATTTTGGTCTGTGTCTTCTCACCCATACCGTTGTCTACCACAACATACCTGGAAGACTTGCAAATGGGACAATAGTTCAAGTCCGCATAGTCAAGCCTAAACAAGACACATCCTTTCTCACAAGCATGTATCTTATCATAGGGCATCTTCAGTGCACGGAGGATTTTGTCCGACAGGTACAGGTTTGCAGGCATTACATGGCCTTTGGGTAGAAAGCGTCCAAATACTGTCATCATTGCATCGTAGCATTCTCGGCCCAAGTTGAACTGAGCCTTCAGAGCCATTACTTGAGAGATGGCATCCAACTAACAAAGTTCAGTGTGCTCATGGAGCGGACGTTTTGAAGACTCCAACATTTCATTGAGGGCCTTTGCAGATTCCTCCATCTCCTCGTCCGAATCCCGAGCATCATCGAAGTCTTGCACCATGTTTTCCATCCCGGTACCATGCTCGTCGGTGCGACGATGATCCACCTCAGCTCGGTCACGTTGGGCAGACTCACCATGAAATGTCCACACCGTATAATCGGGCGTAAAACCACTCTTCTGCAGGTGTTTGCCCATTTCAGCCTCTGTCGTCTTTTCCCAATTGCCGCACCGTAAACAGGGGCACCAGGTTTTCCTCTGGCCATTTGCAAATGCGGCTCGCACAAACCCCTTGGTTTTTGTGAACCATTCAGTGCTCCATTTGTTCTGACCAGTGTGACCGGTGTACATCCACGCACAATCACTCATCTTGACTTCCAGAGCGACTAGACACACAACAAATATATATATATATATATATATATATATATATATATATAATTCACCATGTATATATTCATCAGTTGATCTACTTTGTCAATTTTATTACGTCCATGCAACCTACACTCTAATAGGTAATGATAGGTCCTAATCCCACCCGAGTATTTTTAGATTGGGTTCATTTTCCCATGGTATGCTCCGGATCCTATGCAAAATTTCGGCAGCACCTCCCCGCAGTTCTCCTGATACACGTCTCTGCAATAAACAGAGAGGATGTGTACCCGGAGAACAATAGGGGAGGCACTGATGAAATTTATGCGTCGGATCCGGAGCAAAGCATATGGGAAAACGAACTGAATCTAAACATACTCGGGCTGTCCATGGATAGCGTTGGACAATTCGAAAGAATCAAGGTTATAAATATGCAAATGCATGCATATTTATAACTATGACGCTTTCGAACGGGAGACACATATTGGTTACGCATACTGATGATTCAAGACACATATATAGCTAGCTATCAAGTTTCATCGGAATAGATCAAATAATTAATGGGGGAGGAGGACATGTCATTTGTGCTCACCCACGAACGAAGGGGCAGAGCTCGTCAAACGCACGGCGAGGTCGTCGAACACCAAACCTCGCAGCGATGAAACAACTGCACATTTAAAACTACCCGATCAACACAATTATATATGATGTTTTTCATAACAAAATCGAAAAATATATGACCTAACTAATAATTCACAAATATATGACCCCGTCGGCCTCTGGAAGGCCAAAGAACACCTTTTCGGGAGGTGTCAGGGGTCGGGGTGTCGTGTCGGTGTCGGGGTGCCGTGTCGGGGT
>NC_057799.1:151816362-151833019 GCF_018294505.1 Triticum aestivum | reverse complement strand
AGAGAGAGAGGGGCGGGGTGGGGCGCGGCCGTTAGATATGTTAAATCTTTGCCGTCCGCCCCCTTTGCCGTCCGCTTTTTTGCTCTTTGTCGTCTGCTAGCAGACGGCAAAGAGGGGGGCCGTTAAGTTTTTTTTAAGCAGCTCGTCAGTGGGGCCCCCTCCCTCTTTGCCGTCTGCTAGCCGACGGCAAAGAATCTTTGCCGTCAGCTAGCGGACGACAAAGAACTGGCTGATGGCAAAGAAAGTCTTTGCCATCAGCCAGTTATTTGCCGTCTGCTTTATGGTAGCTGATGGCAAAGAGCTTCTTTGTCGTCTGCTAGCTGATGGCAAAGAGCTTCTTTGTCGTCTGCTAGCTGATGGCAAAGAGCTTCTTTGTCGTCTGCTAGCTGATGGCAAAGAGCTGGCAGATGGCAAAGTAGCTGATTGCAGTAGTGTTTATAGGGCCCTGGTCCTCTTCCCAAATATTGAGCCGGAAGGGAGCCAACAACGGCCAATTTGAAAGGGGACAACTAGTACAAGCTATCCTGACTAAAGGTGGTCTTCGCCTGCCAGAGGTTCTGGTGGTGACGCCGCCTTGGGCTCCACGGTGACCTCCATCTTGCCGTCCTGCTGGTCTTGGTCTCGTTGCACCGATATGGAAACCTTTGCTTGACGCCTCGGTACTCCTCGCCTGCGCTTGCCTCCTTAGCACCAAAGAGTAAGCAAGGACACTGTGCGCACTGGCGCTTGCCTGGTCTCGATCATCACGACTTGCGTCATAAGAACCTCGCGAGGTTTGCCTTGCCTTGATCTCTCCGCCCCTCGCGAGCCAGCTTGGCGAGGCCACTCCCGAGGAGGTCTTGTGTCGTCCGCCTCACGAGGCTTGGCCCCTCGCGAGGGTCTTGAATGCTTGTTGGTGAAGATTGGCCGTACGGGCCCGCACGTAGAGCCACGCCGTGGGCCGCAGGCAGGCAAATCTAGGGACCCCCGTTCCCAGAACGCCGACAGTAGCCCCTGGGCCCAAGGCGCGCTCGGAATTGGCTTCGAGGCGAAGCCAAAGGGCAAGTGCGGAGTGCCGCGGGCCCCAATAGCCTGCGGCCTTGGTCGACGCATGGCGGTTGATTGGACGTGGGCGTATCCGCTTCCCCACGTTGCCTCGGCAGCTGCCCGACTGTCAAAAGGCTGGCAGAGATAGCGCTTGCCTTCATTGCTTCCTTTTGCCTTGCTCCAGATCCCCTTTCTTGCTCCCTGCTTCCGAAATCTCCAGATCTGCTCCCATCCCCCTTCCGCATCAGCGACCAATGGCGCCCCGGAAGGTCAAGCCTGCCTCGTCGCCGGCTTGGTACGAGCCAGCTCTCGATGCGCCCAACGTCTCGGAGAAGAGCCTTGCCGCCACGCCCTTGCTAACGGCGGGGGAAAGCAACGAGAGGGGGAAGACTGAGCTCCAGGCCGGCTCTGACGTGCCGGAGCCCGAGGGAAGCACCTTCTTCCCGTTCTTCATGAGTAGCATCGTCGCGGGGCTGGTTCCCCCTTCTCTGACTTCTTCTATGAGGTCCTCGGCCACTACGGGCTGCAGGTGTTGCATCTTCATCGCAACTCTATCCTTCTCTTGTCGATATTCGCCTTCTACTGCGAAGCGTATCTCGGCGTGATGCCGTCCGTGGCTCTGCTGTGCTACTTCTTCTTCCTCCGCATCAACGAGGGTCATACCGCCGGGTGTGCCAACTTCATTGCGGCCAGCAAGGCCAACTCAATATCGAAGACTGGGAAGAAATCCGACGGTTTTAGGAGCAAGTGGGTCATGATGGACGCCATGTCCGTCCACCCATGCTTGGTGCTGCCAACGAAGATGCCCCAGTCCGACAAGGGGTGGTCTTGCGTGAAGCTCACTGACGAGTAGGCGACGTTGGTGCTCGAGCAGATGAACGCCGACCTGAAGCCGGGCAACGCGAGGGCGGCAAACGTGATAGGGGCCATGCTCCTGAGGGAATTCCAGATGCTGCGCGTGGCCCCGCTTCAGGCGCGTACGCGCCCCTTGTGGAGTCTTGGGGACGAAGAGGACAAGGTTCGCCTGAGCTCGGAAGCCTTGCCTGACGGTGTGCTGGCTGCGGCTCTCCGCCTCCTGGTCGGGGACGACCAGGAGTACCCGCTGAGCGTCTTCATTCCCTTGTTCCGCCGCAAGGAAGGGGCGCAAATCATGGCCGCCAGGCCGACCTTTGACGGGCGCGGGCAGGTGCCGTCGGCGCCCACCGGTGCCCCTATGGCGCCGACGCCGGTGGAGCTGTCGTCTGGTGAGTCCCGCGGGGAGGAAGAGGAGGAGGAGGACTCGGAGGTGACCCCTGAAGGGATGGGGGAGACTTCACCCTTGAGCAAGGCCGACATCCTCCGCACCCTGCCAGATGACGACGAGGCCGGTGCCCGCCCAGCTGCTTCCCTACTTGGTTGACGCACTCGAGGAAGTCGTGATCGGCATTGGTCCCATGGCAGAGGAAGAAGCCCGCATTCTTTCCTCAGCCGCGCTGACGCATGTCTTCATCCACCTCCATCTTCACGATCCCGATGCCCACCTTGACGAGCTGCTGGAGCCTGTGGACGACGAGCACTGTGCGGCTCCTGCCGCAGCCGTGAAGGGCCAGGTGGAGGCCCTGCTAAAGAAGTTCCACGCCTTCGCTCTCGCACCTTCGACCGGCGGTGCTACCGATCCTGCGACTCCGGCTGGTGGTACAGGCGAAGGCGACGCCACCAAGGAAGGAACACCCCTTGCGGGCGTCGGCGGTGCCCAGGGATGATTCACTTGCGGTTGCTTTCCTGTTTTACTCCTGCAACATGCATCATGCCTCGTGGAGGCATTTGAACTTGTGTTTGATATTTGAGAGAACAATATGTCTTGTAATATTTGCTTTTGAGATTTTGCGATTTTCTTCCTATTTGCTTTACGTTCTACGTCGGCAGGGCCCGGCCCCGCGCATACCTCGGCCGCCGTTGGGTCGTCCGGAAACCAGGACGGGACCAAGGGGTGAGGGGCTACGTGACCAGTTAGGCTCCTGAGTCGCGATGCTCAGGAGTCCCCCTTGACGCGAAAACAGCTTATAGGAAGGAGACGCGAGGATAGGTTTAGTGTTCTACGTCGGCAGGGCCCGGCCGCGCGCATACCTCAGCCGCTATTGCGTCGTCCAGAGACCAGGACGAGACCAAGGAGTGAGGGGCTACGCGACCAGTGAGGTTCCTGAGTCGCGATGCTCAGGAGTCCCCCTTGACATGCAAACAACCTTCATACCTTTGCCCTCGCCGAGGCTCGGCTCAGGAGGGGGGCGTGACGACCAGGTCCGGGGGACCTGGTTGGGCGGCGTACGCTTGGACGTGACCCGAGTGCAGCCCCCGTGCCCAGCCCCCTCGCACGACTCTGCCGAGGGGAGGTGTTGCGGTGAGGCCGGACACTGAGTTCAAGGGCTCCCTGAAGTTGATACGGCCGTGAGGCCGCCCTTAGTTGTTTATCACCAGTGAGGAGCGTAGTGCTTCTGCACTTGCATGGGCATAGCTACTCCTCGGCAGTGTCGATGGCCAGCGCGGAGGATGGTGCTTCCACTAGTACGTGGGAGGGGACTCCCTACTGCGGAGAGCCCCCGGGGTGTGTACAGCCCTGCCCTGACACGTGGCTTGCAAGGCAGGGCTAGACGAGGTGTGTCTGGGCACTCATGAGCCAGCGCAGGACTCACGAGGCCCTACCTCAAGGCGGGTTGCGCCTGGTCTTGACTCTTGTTTGCTGTGGTGGTCCTGCGAGGTGGTTAGACAACCTGTGCCGAACGAATCTCCTGAGGTTATCGCGTGAGTAGGCCAAGCACCAACGGCCCCAGGAGGTGCCGTGAACGGGACCGGCCCGCCAGACAGAGCTCAGCCATTGGATTAATCGATGCTGCAGGGACAGGCCCGAGCACAGATGTCGTGCCTAACCTTCTCACGTGAAGGGTCCTGAAGAAAGACGATGGGCGCGTTGCTCCCATGGTAGGTGACAATCAAGCAGGTGATAGTCATAGATAGATTAAGCATGGAAGGCAAACTGGCTCAAGTAAACGCAGGGGAGATACATGCCACTGGGTCAGGCCCGAGCGGCTTGGGAATGATGCAGCCCGAGGGGCGCCCCCAGCATGGTAAGCTAAAGACATAAAAAAGGGGTACATGAACTACAAAAAAAATACACTTCCGTGATGATACGTGTTTGTCACAGTAGGTCGCGTTTTCTGTCATGCATGTACATCCATGAAAAATTTACGACAGAATCAAGATAGTCATACCTGTGCTGTCGTAGAAGTGTTCCATGACATTGCCAAAATTATCATCACGGAAGTGTCCACTTCCATGACGATAAATCGCACGTCATAGAAGTGCTTTCGTCAAGGGTGACCGACACGTGGCATCCACCGTAACGGATTGCCGTTAAGCTATCGGGTCAGATTTTGGATCCGATAACCCGTTAACAACCACGACCAATGCCGATTTTCCACGTGTAAAATTCTCATTGGCTGACGGATCCACGCGTCAGCTCCTCGTTGGTACAGGTGTCACTCATCCAACGGTCGAGATGGGCCTATGATATGTTGACACGGGACCGGCCCAAAAGTGGCCCACAAAGTTTAAATGGGCCGGCCCAACCGAAGGCCCATAAGATAGCGGACCATAATGGGCTGGCCCAGCTAAAGGTCCCGAAATTTTAGCGGACCATAATGGGCCGGCCCAGCTAAAGGCCCACACGATTTTGCAGACCGTAATGGGCCGGCCCAGCTAAAGGCCCACAAGATTTTGCGGACCACAATGGGCCCGCCCAGCTAAAGGTCCACAAGATTCTACAGACCATAATGGGCCGGCCCAGCTAAAGGCCCAACATTCTCTGTCAAATCGGCCCGTCAACGGCCTGTCCTAAACTTGTCATCAACGCGGCCCACGGTCACTTCTGGCCCGTTAACAGTCCGCTAAGTAATTGGGCCGAATTACGGCACGGTGTATTTCCGGCCTGTTAAAGGTCCGGCTTCATTTGGGCCCATTTACAGGCCATCAAAACTTTCGGCCCATAAACGACCGTGAAGGATTTGGGTCATATTCGGCCATGTCTGACATTCGGCCTGTCAGAGGACCACTATAGCTTTGGGCCACTTTCGGCCTATTGTCATTTTCGGCCTGTTAACGCCGGACGTAAACCATGGGCCATATGTGGCCCAACGTCATATCGGGCCCATTAACGGCCCATATAAAAATGACGATAATCTAGCCCGACCGAAGTTCCGGCCTGTTAAAGGCCCGTGTATTAGGTCGGCGCATTTACGGCCCGTCCGAATTTTGGCCTGTCAAAGATCCGCATCGTAAATGGGCCACCATTTCGGCCTGCTAAGTCCAGTGGGTTATTTGGCACAATCAGGGCCCAATCTCACTTTCGGTCTATTAAAGGCCCTTGTTTTTTATGGGCTCGACATATTTACACCTGTAAACGGCCTATTTTTACTGAGGGCCCAAATTATGTTTAGGCCTGTTAAAGGCCCACTATGGGCACAGGCCTACCAGAAAAATATGAAAGCTTATGCTGATTTAGGCCCAGATATTTTTAGTGGGCTACATGCCAATTTCGGCCCGTAATCGTTTTTAGCCCAATTGGAATGGGTCCGACGAATGTTGGCATGTTGGGCTCCTACGAAGCTTTCGGCCGAATACATTACTAAGATAAACCTACACTACACAAAAATAGCGTCGTAATTACTGCAGCTTGAGGCAACATCATAAATGTTGTATCACAACAAAATAAATTCCAACCATACAACAAAAGGCCTGTTGGCATAAAGTTTACAGTCCTTCCAGATAAAAGCACCATCAGATGTATAGAAGCACAGATCATTTGACCTGAGTGCTAATGTTTCAGGCTGTAGAATCTGATGGAGTAGCACGATCTCCACCTTTTTCCGCCATTGCTCTTGAACAATGAAGCAAATGTCTGATAGTCTAGTTTCAAAAGCATTCATATCTTGATGACATTTCTCAGCCACTATTCTTGTTTCCGAAACAACGTCCATTAGGGATTGGACTTGTGTCTGGAGCACAGATATATCACTCTGTCTAGCAAGAAGATTTTGTTCAGTAGGCGATTTGGACGAGGTTACCTTGACAACCAACCCAGAATTACGCAGGAAGGTGCTTTTTACACTGTTAGTGGAGAGATACTAACGCACTTCAGCAAGAGGTGACATTGTGCCTGTAGTAGCCTCGTCACCTTCAGGTGGTTGTGGTTGTTCAATCATTTGTTCCATAGCTTCCTGAAAGTTTGAACTTGTAGATTAGTGTACCAGATAAGTTACTAATGAGATAAAAACAAACAAAGTAGGTTAAACGTTTATACATAACTTATTTTGGTGAACTACTGTAATACATTAGCATGTATTGTAGTGCCAACTACATAATAAAATCACTTTCGGAACATATGTCCATGTAGCATGCCTACTGTATTGTCTATTTCCTCACATTCGTTGACATCTAAGGATAAAGAGACATGATTTAAAGTAGGACGAACATAGTATGACATCATTCATATCATGGGCAAACAGATATAAAACAAACAGGCTATTTTATCATTGTGTGCGCACGTGAACATAACAACTAGATTACAGATCAAGACCAAAAGAATATCCATCATCTCTTTTAAACCATGTAAGGTGAAATGATACGTTAAGACAACTGTGAATAAAAGTGAACAGAGTAACTGACATTGGTTGCAAACCAAGTAGTTAAATGAACACATCACAGTACCAATCAGTTCAAGGCAGGAGGAGTAAGGACTTACAACAACGGCTTGAACTGGTGTGCTCATGCCCTTCATGTTGCTGGTGTGGCAATCCTTGAAGATTTGCACTGCATTCGGTTCAGGTTCTTTTTGGTCTGCACGGGCTTTCCTGTGTATTTGGAACAAGTCAATGTAGATATGGTAATATGGCACAAAAAAAGAAGGAAGTAGCAGCTATTTACAAGAGCCTCGCAGTGTGCAATATAGCTACAAGATCCTGTTGTCTGTTGGAATTTCACTTTAGAACGGTTGGTTTTGTTCTTCAAACAGTTAGCCTAGAAGAAGATACACTTGTAAGGCACATACATAAATACAAGTTCAATATGTGGTCTGATCAAATACATATAGCCTACCTAATACTTTGGATCAGACCAGTGTTTAACGAGGGCTGTCCAGTCTTCATCTGTAATATATTCCACTGGAGATGTTTGGGCGATTTCATTGTTAGCCTTGCCTTCAAAGTGAGATTTTCTAAGGTGGTATCGATAGTGTCGCAGAGCAGACTGAAAAACATGAGTGCATGCTTGTTTAGTTGCATCATCTTTCGGATCCAACTTGAACCTCATCTGTGGAAAAAAGATTGTGAGTCTTATTAGGAGGAACCTAGAAAGTATGGGACAGAGCAAGACAATATTACTAATTGCGATGAATAACATTACTTACGGATAAATGGTCAAGGAAGGTGTTAACTGGGTATTGTCTTTCTCATTCCTATACTGGATCCACGTTGGGAGGATACGTGCATGACACCTAACGGCAACGGCTGCCTCTGATACTAACTTGGCTGACTCTGTAGCATCACGCGGCCTTTTTAAACCTGCCTCAAAATGGATCTCCAATCTTCCTCCTTTAGATTTTGTTAATCTGTCAAGCATTATCCCTGATGTCTGTTTCCGCTTGCGCCATGGTGCTAGTTCAACAACGAATATGGAAAGTGTTAGTGTACATCAAACTGTGAGAGTACATATAAAGGAGCATGCAACTGCAACTTGACTCGGTCAGGTACCGTCTTGGTGTTGATGCTCATGAGGGTCATCTGATCTTGCCAAGTCCTGTTGTGTCAGCAATGCTTCGGAAGTAGTGTTAGGTGAGAAGGCAGCTTAGGAACTGGCCAGTTCCGGAGCAAACAAACAAGTAACTGGTTGAGATGCTGGTACAGTTGAAGCGGATGCTGCAGCTGGTGGAGCAGGTGATACTGTGTTTGTAGATTTAGCTGGTGGACTTGGACCTTCTACTGCACTATAAGTACCAGCAGAATCTCAACGGCAGAACCTTTTCCGTTTCACCCGACAAGTAACAACACTCCCTACTATATTATTTTCCTTGCTCTTTTTTGACTTTGCCATGTCAAGCTGTACCCACAACACAAAAGAATAAAATCACTCTTCAGAACTCATTGATGCATGATACAGACAAGCAATACTTTGATGTAAGACAACCGTATGAGGATGGAATATGTAAGAAAAACATGACGGCATGACATATTCACAGCTACGATGTGCAAACTAAGCAGAAGGATTTTCAAGAAAATAGAAGTAATGCAAGCTAGACACCATATGAAAGATGCAACCAATATTACTCTGCCAAGTTAAAAGTGTCTTGTCATAAGTGGCAATTCGAAAAATTAGAAGCAGTACAACATAGAAATCAATGCAAGATGCAACCACTATCAAACTGCCATGTTAAAAGTGTCCAATCATGAGTGACTGATGCGGGATACACAACAGCAGTACTTTGATGTAAGAACATGGTATGATAGATAGATGCAGTGTATTCTAGACACAGAAAGCCATGTCATATGCACATGTATAACGTATGAACTCAGCACGTGCAACTTAATCAAAATAGAAGAAATACAGGCTAGACAAAATATGCAACATGAAACCAGTTATCACACTGTCAACTTAGAGCAAGCACCTGCGATGGTGGAGTATGGGAGATGAACTCATCATGTAGACTTGGGACTTCAACTTCATTAGCAGTAGCAGTGGCAAAATCTAGAGAGTCTCTATTTGCGTCGGTCCGGAGGGCCACCAACATCCCCTAACTTACTCTTTTCCTTCCTATTTTCTGATATTGCCTTATGAAGTCAAAACCACAAGAATAGGAATAAAATTAGCTCTGCATAACTGGTTGATGCATGATACAGACGAACACTACTTTGATGTAAGGCAAGCGCAGGATAGGAGGATGGAATATATACAAAAAAAGACAGCATTTCATATTGACACGTACGATAGGAGGATGGAATATGTATGAAAAAACAGTAAGCGGAAGGCATTTCAACAAAATTAGAAGAAATGAAAGCTAGGCACCATATGAACATGCAACCAATATCACTCTATCAGGTAAAAAGTGTCTCGTCGTAAGTGCCATTTCAAGAAATTAGAAGCAGTACAAGCTAGAAGACAATGCAAGATGCAACCTACATCACAGTCCCAAGTTAAATGTGTCTTATGGGTAAGTGACCGTTGCAGGTATAAGTTGTAAGCTACGCAGATGCAATTCAATATAATCAGAAGCAATACAAACTAGACATCATACGGAAAACGCAACCACGTATAACAGTTCCAAGTAAGAGCAAGCACCTGTGTTGGTGGAGTAGGGGAGATGTGCTTATCATGTACATGTATGTTCTAGAAACAGAAACACGAGTCATATTCACAGGCATTATGTGTAAAGTAAGCAGATGCAATTCAAGTTAGAAGCAATACAAGGTAGACATCATACGCAACATGCAACCAGATATAATAGTGTCAAGTTAGAGCAAGCACCTGTGATGGTGGAGTAGGGGAGATGTGCTCATCATCTACATAGCTACGTTGACTGTCCAGCCTTGTGTTATCTTGCGAATCTTGTTGGGAGGATGGCGGAGTAGAATCTGTAGAGACCCCCTGTTTGAGTTGCTTCGAAGGACCACCATCATCCACTGCCGGACTAATTTCCTTCAGCTGTAATGATTTTGCATTGTGAATTCAAACCGACAAGAAAAAGGAATAAAATTCGCTCTTCAGAACTCATTCATGCATGATACTGACGAACACTACTCGGATGAAAGGCAAACACATGATGCGAGGATGGAATATGTATGAAAAACAGGATGGTGTGACATATTCACACCTATGATGTGGTAACTAAGCAGAAGGCATTTCAACAAATTAGAAGCACTGCAAGCTAGACACCATATGAAAGATGCAACCAATATCACTCTGCCAAGTTCAAACTGTATGGCATTTCAACAAATTAGAAGCAGTACATGCTAGAAATCATACGCAAGACACAACCAATATCACAGTGGCGACTTAAAGGTGCCTTATCATAAGTGACTGATGCGGGATATGCAAGAATAGTAGTCTGATGTAGAAACAGGAACACATGTCATATTCACAGGCATTATGTGTAAAGTAAGCAGATGCAATTCAACAAAGTTAGAAGCAATACAAGCTAGACATCATACGCAACATGCAACCACATATAATAGTGCCAAGTTAGAGCAAGCACCTGTGATGTTGGAGTAGGGGAGATGTGCTCATCATCTACACAGCTACGTTGACTGTCTAGCCTTGCGTTGTCTTGTGAATCTTGTTGGGAGGATGGCGGAGTAGAATCTATAGAGAACCTCCATTTCAGTTGCTCGGAAGGACCACCATCATCCAATACCTTGCCAATTTCCTTCAGCTTTATTGATTTTTCATTGTGAGGTCATACCGGCAAGAAAAAGGAATATCATTCGCTCTTCAGAACTCATTCATGCATGATACTGACGAACACTACTCTGATGAAAGGCAAAGTCATGATACGAGGATGGAATATGTACGAAAAAATGGACGGCTTGACATATTCACACCTATGATGTGGTAACTAAGCAGAAGGCACTTCAACAAATTAGAAACACTGCAAGACACCATATGGAAGGTGCAATCAATATCACTCTGCCAAGTTAAAACTGTCTCGTCATAGGTGGCGTTCATCAAACTAGAAGCAATACATGCTAGAAATCATATTCAAGACACAAACCAATATCACACTTCCAACTTAAAGGTGTCCCATCATAAGTGACCGATGCAGGATACACAAGAAGAGTAGTTTCATGTAAGAACATGGTGTGATAGACAGATATAGTATGTACCAAAAACAGGAAAGTGTGTCATATTCACATGTATCATGTGTAAGCTAAGAAGATGCAGTTTACACTAATTAGGAGCAATATGAGCTAGACACCATATGCAACATGCAACCAGATATCACACTGCCAAGTTAGAGCAAGCACCTTGGATGGTGGAGTAGGGGAGCGGAGACTTGGACCTTGTAATGCACTATCAGTACAAGGAGAATCGGTACAGATGCTCCGTTTACGTTGCTGCAGAGGACCACCATCATCGCCTTCCTTACTCTTTTCCTTCCTCTTTCCTGATTTTGCCTTGTCAAGTCAAACCCACAAGAAAAAGGAATAAAATTTGCTCTTCAGAACTCATTGATGCATGCGAACACTACTTTCATGTAAGGCAGCCGCGTGATAGGAGGATGGAATATGTATGAAAAACAGGACGGCGTGACATATTGACATGTATGATGTATAAAGTGTAAACTAAGCACAAGGTGCTTGAACTTGTTAGAATCGATGCAAGCTAGAAACCATATGAAAGATGAAACAAATATCACTCTACCAAATTAAAAGGGTGCCCTAACAAATGTATTTGACCAAATTAGAAGCAATACATGGCAACATGCTAGAAATAATATGCAATATGCAACGAATAAAGGTGACTCATCGTAAGTGATTGATGCAGGATACAGAAGAGAGGTAGTTTCGTGTAAGAACAAGGTTAACACATAGATGTAGTGTGTACCAAAAATAGGAAGGCATGTCATATTCACAGGTATAGTGTGTAAACTAAGCAGATGCAATTTACCCTAATTAGAAGCATTACAAGCTAGACACCGTATGCAACATGCAACCACATATCACACTGCGAAGTTAGAGCAAGCACCTGTGATGGTGGTGTAGGGGAAGTGCAGTCTTCAGGTACAGAGCTACGTTCAATATCTTCATTTAGGCTTGCTATTTCTTGAGAACCATGTGGAGAGGATGAAATTGCATTCTTTATAAGAGTATTGCGTCTCATATTAACCCACGCGCGTGACTGTCTCATCATAAGCGATAGACGCAGGTTACACAAGAATAGTAGTTTGATGTAAGAACATGGTGTGATAGGCAGATGTAGTATGTACCAAAAACAGGAAGGCATGTCATATTCACATGTATAATGTGTAAGCTAAGGAGATGCAATTTAACAAATTAGGAGCATTGATGAGGGATACACAAGAAAAGTAGTTTGATGTAAGAACATGGTTAATAGAAAGACGTAGTATGTACCAAAAACAGGAAGGCATGTCATATTCACAGGAATAATGTGTTAACTAAGCAGATGCGATTTGCCCTAATTAGAAGCATTACAAGGTAGACACCATATGCAACATGCAACCACATATCACACTGCCAAGTAAGAGCAAGCACCTTCGATGGTGGTGTGGGGGAATTGCGGTGATCAACTAGAGAGCTATGTTGACTATCTTCATTTAGCCTTGCTGTTTCTTGAGAATCATGTGGGGAGGATGACACTGCACTCTTTAAACGAGTAGGGCGTCTCACAGTAACCCACTCGGGTGACTGTCTCATCATAAGTGATTGACGAGGGATACAAAAGAGCATTAGTTTGATGTACGAACATGGTTAATAGACATATGTAGTATGTATCAAAAACAGGAAGGCATGTCATTATCAAAGGTATAATGTGTAAAGTAAGCAGATGCAATTTAACCAAATTGGAAGCAATACAAGCTAGACACCATATGCAACATGCAACCACATTTGACAGCGCGAAGTTAAAGCAAGCACCTGGGATGGTTGTGTGTGGCAATTGAGATCATCAACTACAGAGCTACGTTTACTGTCTCTAACTGCTGACACTGCACCCATTAGAGCGCTGAAACGCTTAGTGCTTATCTTCGAATTACATTGGAGCGACTTCTGTCACTACAAAAAAATACACTTCCGTGATGATACGTGTTTGTCACAGTAGGTCACGTTTTCTGTCATGCATGTACATCCATGACAAATTTATGACAGAATCAAGATAGGCATACCTGTGCTGTCGTAGAAGTGTTCCATGACATTGCCAAAATTATCATCACGGAAGTGTCCACTTCCATGACGATAAATCGCGCGTCACAGAAGTGCTTTCGTCAAGGGTGACCGACACGTGGCATCCACCGTAACGGAACGCCATTAAGCTATCGGGTCGGGTTTTGGATCCGATAACCCGTTAACAGCCCCGACCAATGGGGATTTTCCACGTGTAAAATCATCATTGGCTGGAGGAAACACGTGTCGTCCCATCGTTGGGACAGATGTCTTCTTTTCATTGGATGGAAGGCGCCTATGATACGTTGACACGTGGCACGGCCCAACAGAGGCCCATTCCTGTGAAAAGGACGGCCCGTTTGACTTGGTCAAAAGGTGGCGGGCCGGCCCATGGAAAGCCTGTTAACGGCCTGTTCGGATATAGCCCATTTATAGCCCGCTAACCCAAGGCCCGTTACGCCCTATCCGAATTAGGCCCAGTAGCGTCATTTGGGCCATCCAATATGATTCCAGCCCGTTTTCACTTCTGGCCCATGTATGGCCCATGACGTCTTTCGGCCCATATGAGGCCCTATGTAACTCTTGCCGTATTAACGGCCCGTGGTGAAACTGGCCCGTAATGAACAGTGTATCACTTTACACCCATTAACGGCCCGTGGTGAAACTGGCCCGTAATGAACACTGTATGAATTTATACCCATTAACAGCCCATGGTGAAACTGGCCCGTAATGAACAGTGTATCACTTTATACCCATTAACGACCCGTTATTCCGTTGGGCCGTTTCCAGCCCATGTTATCTTTCGGCCTTCTCAGAGCCCATTTATTCTTGGGCTCATTTCCAGCATTCGTTTACTTACGGCCCGTTACTGTCATTTTCTGCTTGTGGGCCAAATTCAGCCTGTGGTTACAGTCGGCCCGTTTGTGGTCCGTTAATACGTTGGGCCGTTTTCATAGCGTCATCAAATACGGCCTATTAACGATGGCCCGTTATGGTCGGCCCATGAACGGACGATTCCAACTCTAGCCCGTTTACGGCCATAATGCGGCCTGTTATTGGCCCATGTTTGGCCAATTGATCATACGGCCCGTATAAGGCCCATTGATGATACGGCCCGTACAAGGCCCATTGTTTCTACGGCCCGTAGAAGGCCCATTGTTTCTACGGCCCGTAGAAGGCCTACTGTTTCTACGACCCGTAGAAGGCCCACTGTTTCTACGGCCCGTAGGAGGCCCAGTGTCACTACAGTAAATATTAGCCCATGGTTATTGTGGCGTAGTTTTTAAAAATAGGTTATTGCAGCCACTAGCAAACCGCGGAAAAAGAACTGCACGGACTACAAGCAAACAAATAAACAAGACAACAAGGAAATAAATAAGCACGCAACTTATGCTAGGCTATCACGGCTATTACACATATGACATCCACTGGGCATCAAAGTTCGCCACCAGTGCAAATATAGGGAACAAAGCAGCATATAAACGCCGCAGCAAAACAAGTCCAGAACTGAAACCACTTTAGAAGAGTTCAAGAAACAATATCCCGGGTACCCATAATGCTGGCAAGATGCTTAGAAAGCTTATTAACTTTCTCTTGTTTGGCGCTTAAATCCTCCAGCGCTTGCCGTTGCACAAGAAAGTACGCATCTGAATTCTGCAAGGACTTCTTCAGTCCTTCGGCTTGCTGCCGCAGCACAGTTGACTGATGCCTTTCAGCTTGTAGCTGAGACTGAAGAAGCCGAAGTGATTCAGGCAGCGAGTTCGAAGAGCTTGTGCCAGCGGTACTGGCCAGTAGCTCGAACACTACATCAATGCAGGACTGTGGGGTTTTCTCACTATCTACAAGATCGTTTTTATCACCTTTCTTGGAGACCAACAGGGCTGTCTCACTATCTTGAACATTATCTGCATTACTTTCTCTCCCATTGCATAGTGGGGTGCTCTTCTCCAATATTCTGTTTGCATACTACAAGAGAAACAAGCAGACACATCACAGGTTTAGCTTGTAGTATACGAAACTCATTTTGGTAAACCGGTTCAGTAGTAAGGTGGACAGGATAACAGCATGAAACAAACATATATCTATGTACTATGGTCATTGTATCGTCCATATCATTCTAGTTTATGTTCCCTAATCAAGATAGAGAAAAAGTTCAACTCATATATTTTTAAGACACAGCAGCATAGACAGAATATAAGTGTGAGAAACAACACAGCATTGGCAGCACTTGTAATGTGCATCACATGAGAACATAACTGTTTATACAACTTAAACTGAAATCAACATAGAGCAAGAAGTTAGAACAACAATCTAGTTAAAGAAATAGGTTTAAAACATACCTGTTGCGCCATTGGAGTTTCAATTGGATCCTTCAAATTCGAAAGTAGTTGGTATGAGTAAATATAGTGATGCAACAGCAAAGGAGTATGGACCATAGCTACGGAATCTGACCTGAGAATAGTTGCTCTTCGACTTTAAACGTGGAGTTTGGGTTAGCTGTGGTGGTGTTCGTGCTTTGGGCACTGCAGTAGCTTTACAAACTGCTCGTGTGGGGGTACTCTGTGGTGGACATGGTGCTTTGTCAACTATAAGTGGGTTACTATCCGCTGGGGTTGCGGTTAGATGGGTTGTAGCTGGTTCTCTGCCCAACGGTGTAAGTGTGCAATCTAGAAGAGTCTCGATTATGTGTGGTGGGGCTAGTTTGTGGGCCAGTACAACCATGGTTCTATCTGCATCGACGGGTAGCACTGTCTTTTGTGAAGGACGGGTTTTTTCTCCCTTAGATACTGCCATCACCCCCTCCAATTCAAATGGCTGATAAACAAGAAAATAAATTGAACGTACAGACATTGTATGATAGACAAATGTGGTAATTCACATATATGTTGTCTAACCAAACCGGACAACATGACACAATTTCACATATATGATGCCTAACTAAACAGGATAGCATGACACAGTTTCAGATATATGATGGATAACTTAACAGGATATAATGGCATAATTCAACATATGATGAGTACCTAAATAGGATGACATGACAAAACTATATGATGTCTTTCTAAAATAGGCTGGGATGAAATAATTCACACACATGTTGTCTAAGTATACAGGATGGCATGATATAATTGACATAATTGATTCATATACTAAGCAGCTGGCACTCGCATGTATGATCTCTAAACTAAGCAGATAGAATTCAATATTGTGCATATGATGTCTAAACTAAGCAATGCAAGACACCATATGCATCATATGAGAAATATAAACATTGCAACTTAGAGCATACACCTCAGGTGGGATATAGGACTGGTCATCTGTCTCTGAAACCTCCTCTGAGGAGCTCCCTGTAACCATCGAGATATATGCTTCAACAGATACCATTGTCTGCTCTGAAGACCTTGTTTTCACTCCAGATTTTTCCATAACCAGCTCAAATGGCTGATACACATGAAGAGTAGTTCTATATACACAGATTGTCGACAAATGGAATACGTAATGAAAAAAAAGATGGCATGAGATAATTCACATATATGATGCCTGGCTCCATGGCGGTGCATAATTCACATATATGATAACTGGCTGAAAAACATGGCATTGCATAATTCACATATCTGATATAGAAAGCAAACAGGAGGCATCCACACAAAGCATGTCTAATCTAAGCAGATGGCATGGCAATGCAAGACACCATATGCATGATATGAGCAATA